>NW_027632612.1:300902-306943 GCF_902686455.1 Sciurus vulgaris
AACTTTGGAATTGCTGACATAACTCTTTAGATCTGCATTTCCATCAGAGAACAGAGCTCCATCTGATCTCAGCTTAATCTTCAAAATCTGCATTTATACACTCTTTGCCCTGAAAAGCCCCACCTCACCTGAGATAAGGCTCTGCCTCACCACCCTGCTATACATTACGATGGCTCCAAAGTATGATGGATTTTAACTCATTTAAAGTTGTGTTCAAAAGTCTGATGTTTGTTGTACTGTGATAGCTATGGCACAAAATGAATATTTTACTGTTGATTCCATTTTGTATTTTTCTTGTAAACTCTAATTGTTGCCTGATCAATATTTTGCAGAAGTACTGCTTCAAGAGCGAACATCATAAATTAACTTGGAATAGTAAGCCATCACCTATAGAACAGTTAATGTAAAACACTATTAGATAAAAGGGGGTAAACAACTGTAAAGTTATAGACATTAAAGCTAAAGCCCAGTACTCTTACTCTATGACTGGTGAGACTGACTTGCTTAATGGTTAAGATTAAACTTAGAGATAGAGAATAAATAGAGAGGTCAAGAAAAGTCCATATTTGGGTCTTGCCCTCAAAGTCAGCCTGAACCCAGGGAACAAGTGGATTTCTCCAAGGAGCTTTGCAACTCTGGGTCACACAACCTCCTGACCAAGGCGATTGATGAGGCCACTAAAGGAAAAGCCACTCAGTGCATCTGTTGCAGCAGAGGGTCATGGGAAAAGGGACACATCCCTAGTGCTTTCAAGGAAAGCCCCCTCATCAAGACCCTGCCTAACCAAATGGCACTAATGGAGCTAAAAAGCTGCTCTTAAGTTCTCTATGAGTGACCCCTGTGGAAACTCAGCTGACTCTTCAACAGACAGGAACAGGTCACTTTAACCTGCTTGATCTTAAACACCAGGCAAATCAGTTAAAACCAAAGTATAGCCATTCGTGGGCATTTAAAAAGTCAGTTTAAGGCCTACAAACACAGGTAGGCTTAATCTATGTTTCCTAGTATCTCTACTTCTACTGAATAACCTAGACAATGTTAAAGTTCCTAAATAAAAGCCTGTCTTCTCCAGCATTTGCTAGGCCTTGTTATGGGAACAACTTCTCAGTTCTTCCACCCCCTGGTGAGGAATTACTAATTTCTGTCATCTTTGTAATATGCATTGCATGTTCCAGATCCTGCAACATTTATATTGTATCAATCTCATTTCAGTACTCATGTCTTTTTGTTCTTCTCACATAGAAGCACCCATCCCCAGATGCCTTTACAGCCTGCTCTCCCCCAACTGGACTTCTACCATAAACCACTCAATTGGCTCGATTTCTAAAAAGGAGCCTCCAAACTGCTTGCCCCATGCTGCCCACTTCCAGTTCGAAGAAGTCAGATTGGTCATCACCCCTTTTTCCTACAGCAGTGAAGGAGTTCCTAGTATTAGAGGGGTAAATGAAGTCAGAATTGGGAACAGGCAGTTAGTGTAG
Organism: Sciurus vulgaris; assembly: GCF_902686455.1. Lineage (NCBI taxonomy): Eukaryota > Metazoa > Chordata > Mammalia > Rodentia > Sciuridae > Sciurus > Sciurus vulgaris. The sequence continues at coordinate 302,381 of NW_027632612.1, forward strand.
AAATAGGGGATCAGTCAGATCAAGGAAAATGAAGTTCATGAAAATCATCTGCCTTTGGAAGCCTGGATGGAGAACGAACTTTTTACATTTCACCTGGAAAACCAACCCCAGTCACCTAGGCAGGAAGGAGAGAGAAGGCTTCAAAAAGAACTGGAGAGCAAGATTTTTTATTTTTTTATAAAAAAGGAAATGGGGGAATGTAAGGTATAAAGCCACCCTTCTCTCCCGTTACAGGAATTTTCCACCTCCCAACCACTTGTCAATCTGTGCTCTGCCCGCCTCTTCTGTTACAGGAATTTCCAGCCTCCCCACCACCTGTCAGTCTGCGTTCTGCCCGCCTCTTACGTTACAGGAATTTCCGGCTTATGCTGCCATCATCTTCCTGCCTCCCACATCATGTCCTAACATGTTATTGGTCCATCAGTCAGTCTGCAAGAATTCTCCACCATGATTGGATCCTCCCAGCCCGTGAAATTCCAATATCTGGGAGAAGCTGTATGCCATTTCTTTTTTTTTTTCTTTTTTCCACCTTGAGTGGACCTTATCCTTCCCCATAAATAAAGACTCTTGCATGAGATCTCATATCTGCAGAGTGTTTTTGTCTGGGAGCTACCAGCAAGCCACAACTGATCCAGCAACCCCTAACAATATGAAAGTGATAACACCTTATGACAATGGTTGTGAAAGAATGGACATTTTTTTAAGCTGTCTGTTTTATCTCAACTCCCTAAGGTTTCCCTCCCAGTAATGGGAACAAAGCCCTTAAAGCTGTTCTCTGTTCCCAAACAGAGAGTAAAAGAGTAAATTGAGCCTGATAGCCAGATAGTGCTCAAACAGTAGGATTACCAGAAACTATTGACCAGAATCTACAGCCTGTTGTAAAACATTGTGAAACATGTTGTCAGCAAACCCAGACCCCCTTTGAAATTTCCTGGCAGCTTTGTTCCCCCTTTTCCCCCTTTCATGTGTGACCCCTCCCGATGTGTGGTTTCTGCCTTTATAAACCTACAAGATTTTCTGCTAGGGACTCGACTCCTGGAGTTGGGTCCCAGCGCGCTGGAATAAACACCTCTTGCGGTTTGCATCAAGTGACGCCTCCTGCGGTTGATTGGGGTTGCCATCCATCCATGGGACAGAGTTGGGGTTTCCTTTTTGGGGGCCTTACATTTGGGGGCTCGTCCGGGATAAGATGGCCCCCCCCTCATCCGCGGAGTCGACCTTGGAGGTAAGAAGGGGTACCCCGAAGTTGTCTGTCTTTGTCTTGTGTTTTGTTAGTTGGTCTGGTTCTGTGAGCGTGCTTTCGGTTTCGGTGGCAGCCGTTCGGTGACTCGTGAGAGTGGCCGAACAGTGGCCGGCAGACGTGCCTGGGGGGCCACAGGTTGCAGCCCTGGGGGACGCCCTAAGGGTGGAAGGAGAGCCAGGGACGCCTGGTACTCTCCGTCGGTAAGGGCGCTGATGGGGTTCAATTGGTGGATCAGAGATTGGTGCCCGTCTGTATCTGGTTCTGTTGTGTGTTTGTGGCGGACAAGGTGGAGGAAGGGTTGGAACAACTGGGGGGTTCTCGGACCGGGCTACTCTCGGGTGGACCCCAAAGGTTCCTTCTCTGGACTCCCCCTCCCGACAGCCCTGAAGGGTAACTTAGCAAAGTAGCTTCAGTCTCAAAAGTAATGAAAAATAAGGTCTCATAATTTTAACATCCAACCTGTCCTGATGAGGTGGCTAAAATGCCTTAGACACAGAGTTTCTGTTAAAACCTGTTAGATCCTTCCAGATCTCAGTCAAGGCTTACATTGAAATATAAATAAAAGAAGCCTAAAGGCTCAGTAGGAGACCGGTCTCAAACCCAGGGAAAGAAAAGGTAAAAAGAGTCTTTAAAACTCCAGCAAAGTAAATGCTATATTTTTAATTATATGTTTTTTTTGAGCTCATGATTTTTTGATCAGTTCTATTTTTTATTCAACTAGAGTTTTTGAACATCTGTTACACTGCAATGGAGATTCACCTATAAAGTTACAAGGGTTTGATTTTGTGTTATTTGTATGTTGTGCTGTCTGATGTCATGTTTTGTCTGTATCAAAACTGAGCGCTCCTAAAATTAAGATTTAAAAATGGATCCAGATACTTTTAATTCACGTGATTTAAAAAAGGTTCAAATTGGGTAAACTAATAAGAGTAAAATGTCTTTGAAAATAACTTGCAAGTCTCTAGGTGGTCAAGCTAATAAAATATTGATGTTAATAAAATGTCTAATATCAATTGTTTCTAGGACTTTTCTTCAACAGGGAAGAGACAGCAAATACTGTTCAGGACACTTGTCTGATATCTTGGTTTTTTACAGAATAAGTGAATTAGAGTTAACATGTATGGGATTACTCTAATGTGTTTGTAGAGACATCTGATTAACTTACAAAGTTAAAATGCTAATTGTTAAATAACATCGAGTACTTTTAACTCCTTAAATTCCATGGGGTATCATACTTAAACATTATTGGTGTTTTCATAGGTTGGTAAATAAAAGGGTTTAAACTTGCTTTGTGTCATCACTAAACTAAAAACAAGGTTACTAAGAGTTATGTCCTAACAAGTGCAATTCTATATACAAAGGGTCCCAAAAGTTTCAACTGTGTTTCAATTAGAGTACTATAAACAACAGAATAGTTAATCTTATTAAAATAGAGTAATTTATCTAAATTCAGAAATTTCATAAGAGTTGTTTCAGAATGTGAACAAAAAGGGGTCAACGAGTAGGAAAGAGAAAATAAAAGGTTCTGGGTATGGAAATATATTTAGTAAAAGGAAAAAGGAAATGTTTCTGGGTAAGAAAGTGCTTGTTTGATGAAATACATGAGGGTCTAAGTAAGTGCTAAGAAAGTCGGTGTAAGTAAAGGGCAAGTTTCAACAAGTTTGTGTGTAACTAAGTTGGTTATATGTATGTGAGACAGCTAAAACTATTGAAGGTTTTTCCTAAGGTGAAATACTAACATTCTGATATAAACCAAAGTTTAATCTATATGGTAGAATAACATGGTAAAATGACAAGGATTTGAAACACTAATTTACTCTTAACTTTGTGTCTATTAAGTTTATTCTTTAGAACAATTAGTCTTAAAAATTAGGGGTTTATACAATTATGGTTAAACAACTGTTAGATTATTGTATTATGTTACAGTCTACATTTTTCTTTAAAAACTCAATTTGGTAAGATAAAAGTGTCAAGGTATTTGTGAAATGGTCACTAGTTGTATATTAAATGTGTTCATATTTTTCAGGACCACAAGTTTTTAAAGCAAGGAATTTATTAAGCTCTGCTATCCTCCAGATTAAACTTGTCTGTAATGGTAATCTTAAACTTATAAAGAGTAAATTTTATTGGGGATTTATTTCTATCATTTGATGTTCTATTATAGGACCTGCTATCAATAGGGTATGTGTAAAATTTGTTACTTTTTACACTAAGATAAAGAATTTCAAATGTAAATGTATTTCTAAACATTAGAGTCTGATTTGTTTAAAGGTTAATATTGTGAAATATGAAAGAAACATGAAAACATTTTGCCACTTAATCACACAAAAGGAAAGTTAAAAGCTCTTTCAGCCTTTCTTTGATTCATGTTTTAGATACTATGTTAAATTGTGTTAATTATAAAGTTTATATAGACTCAGGAAACAGTATATGTAAACTACTTAATGGTATTTAAGGAAAAGAAGCAAAGATCAACATCAGAATTAGAACACTTAAGATCTGTAAAGAGCCCTGCCTTACCTGAGATAAGGCTCTGCCTCCCATCTCACTGCATGTTAGAGTGACTCCAAAATAAGCCAGACTTCAGCTTATTTAAAGTTATAGTCAAAAGATTGGTTCTTGTTGTAAAAGTACTGTGATCTCAAATAGGGGATAGAATGTAGTTCTCAATCGAAATTCAAGATAGCTATTATACAAGCTGAATATATTTTTACTCTTGCTAATTTCATTTTGTAAAACTGTTACCTGTTAATGTTTTGCAGAAGTAGCTGCTCCAAGAACACACAACCTAGGTAACTTGTGATAATAAGCCATCACCTATAGAATAGATAGTGGTAACTTCCAGTACTAATACAGACTCCAGTTAGATAAAAGGGTAAAAAACTGTAAAGTTATGGACATTAAAGTTGAAGCCCATTACTCTTAATTTATGACTGGTGAGACTGGCTTGCTGGATAATTAAGATCAAACTTAGAAATTGGAGTTAAATACAGAGGTCAAGAAAAGTCCATATTTGGGTCTTGCCCTCAACGTTAGCCTGAACCCAGGGAATAAGAGAACTTCTCTAAGGAGCATTGCAACTCTGGGTCACACAACCTCCTGATCAAGGAGATTGTTGAGACTAAAGGATGAAAAATTATCCAGTGCATCTGCTGCAGAGGAGGGTCATGGAAAAGGGGAAACATCCCTTGATGTTTCTAAAGGAAGTCACCTCATCAAGAGACCCTGCCTAATCAAAGTCACTGGTGGAGCTAAGGAACCGCTCTTAAGTTCTGTACGAGTGACCCCTGTGGGAACTCAGCTGACTCTTTAACAAGACA